>NC_139941.1:38889002-38911502 GCF_963454915.1 Gymnoscopelus microlampas
CCATCACAAGTAACATAACAATAACTGACAGTGTGATGTCGTTGAAAGAGGATTACTCCACCACTAGTTGTGCTAGAGAAAACATCACTGTTTCACAGTCACCCCAGGGCTTCAGATATGTAACTAAAGTACAGTACACATTAATGCTCATTAGGGATCCCCCACAGAAAGCTGTAAAGGTAAAACAGAGACAGCACTTAGTGCAAAGTACTTCCCAGTGTCATGAGGTGGCAGTTCCTAAAAGGTAATCTAACCCCAAGGATCCACTCTCAAGGCAATGTTCCTCTTTTCATTGTGTCTACTGCTTTCCTGACCTCTAATACCACCATTTTGTCCTTGATGCTAATAAAGATGGAATTGGTGTTCTTCATCTTGCGTAGGATGGTTCCAGGGTGTAAGCCCCTGCTGCACAAACGTTATCATCCTTCATGCAGTTTAGAGTAGCCCACAGCAAAGCCCTGATGCACTTATAGTTGTTCTGTGGAGAATATAATGACAATAAATTAGAGGCAATTATAATAGTGATGCTGAACAAACAGATATTGTGATTAAGTCATTTTTCATTCAGATCCTTGCTTGTTAACCACTTAATTGAACCGTAGCGTCCCTATTCTGGGCATGTCATAATAGGCAAATATTCAGCAAAAATAGCAGATCTATATGCTCATGATATGTCACATTGTGACGCATTGTGAGCTTGTAAATTGGCTATTTTTGGAAAAGAGATTTGGTGTAGAGGGAAAAAAGGAGGGGGCCATGGATAGACCCCTAGGGGACCCTGGTCAAAGAAGTACCGTATATTTACCGTTTAAGTGGCTAAGTATTAAAGGCGTACTTCATCTGCCAATAGAGACTACCAGAGACTCCCCCGGCCATCAATGAGTCAACAGCACTCACCAATTGTATAACATTCGCTGTGTGTAACATAATAAAACATGAGCAGTAAAATCCTCTGTGTTAATGTGCAGTTATTGATATGCACAATAAAAACCTATTGAACTCATAGCGGGCAAGGTATGGTAAAATCAGAGATTCTTCGGTTGAGCAGTTCTGGCAGGTAAAGTCTGCTGTTGTCAGAACAATATAGGGAGGCAAATTGGAACTGTTGAAGCAGCATGGATTAAAACCATTGGCATTGAAGTTAATTTTACATTTGGCACTGCAAAAACGTGGAGCTAAATAACTTGTTTTTTGCAGTTCAGACTCAGAGGACAAGGGTAAAACAAAAAAGGAGCAATAATGAATCCACTTTCAATTAGATTAATCATGTTTGACTTAATCTTTGACAGAAAGAAAGAAAGAAAGAAAGAAAGAAAGAAAGAAAGAAAGAAAGAAAGAAAGAAAGAAAGAAAGAAAGAAAAGAAAGATGGATATTATCACAGTTGATTTGACAATGATTTTAAACCCACCTTTTAAAAGACCCCATGAATTGATCATGAGATCAATTCATGGCATTTGGCTAGCTATGAGCACAAGTTTACACTATGTATGTTGAATAATAGGTGCAAACACTGAAGCGGTGACAATAATGGCACAGTATTTGAGGAGGTGGTATTAAAACAACAGTGGTGAAATATGGATGTGGCTATATTTATTGTACCTTTTTATCAAATTGCCACTAAGGTAATCTAAATAATGCTGACAACAAACTAATGGACCTTTGTATGGATGTTGCCTTGGAAAGGAGCCACCAGTGCATCACCTCAAACTTGCTGAGGGCTACCAATCAAAATGTTACTCCTCATAGTGCAGGTTGTCCTGACCTTCGCAGAGTGTTTACAGGACAGACAGGAGACAATTATTTTGAGATGTTTAAAGGGCCATTATTTTACAGGCCTTATTTTGTTTGCGGTGTTTGCATCCTACAGTAGGAGGATGAATCCTATTTGCGCCTCAATGCCATTTACCACGATGCATTTAACAAAGGTAAGAGGTAAGGATATTCTCCAAGTAGGCTGTGGAATGTGCTTGTATTTGTGTTTTATATACTAACTCAATAGTTTGCCTTTCCACCATTTTTCATCCAGGTTTTGTCAATAATCATTAGTTGCTGTTCTCTAGACAGTATCCCTTCCTCAGCTGCAGAATGCTTACAGACTAATAATGCATAATGGGGGTTTTCCCCCACAAAAAAACAGAAAATAGCATTTCATCATTCAAGGCATGACAAATCAAACTCTAATTACAATATCTGTCAAAATAAAATAAACAAATCATTTGTCATAGCCATATTTGCTTTGCTGTATAGGCCCACAGAACAGAAGCTTCCATTGGTCTTTCAGAGGAATTCATCATAAATGCGAGTGCCGGAAACAGAATACATGGGTATAAATCCTTTTGGCAGTGAACTCCTACGTCAGCCTGGAGGCGAAAATAATCATGACTCATGTTTAGAAAGTGAATTATGGAGTGCAGCCAGTCTGTTATTTTATGCATATGAATTAGTTAGCACAAGATGTGCAAAGTCCTTATTGACCAATAACAAGGGGATGGTATTGCGTGACTATTGACCGTCTACCAGCAGGAGTCTGGCAGCTTTGGTATGTCTAGCTGATGAGCCCTCTGATGGGTAAAGGGGTTGAAATAAGATATTGATTATTTTTTCTCAAGCATCCGATTAATACAACCTTGCTAGGATCAGTTCGATAATAAAAGGTATGCATATCTCTGCTGGCAGTGGAACTCCCTTATCCTGTTTGGTATCACACATGCACACCCCCCCATGGATTATTTTAATTTTCTTGCCTCCCTGTGAGCAAACTGAGGGAGGGAGGGAGGAGGTGGAGAACCGGTGTAGTGATATTTCCCTAATAGCAAGTACCTTGACCCCACGGGTCACTCAGCCTGTAGAATTTTCTTTCTTGCCTGTCCAGAGTACAATAGTCCCATAGCAGCAGTATGCACAAAATGTATAGAGCACATTCTTAACATATTTTGTGCTGATTCAGAGTCCAACATACAGCATGGCTGTGTTTTTGTAGTGGGACCAGCAAATGAATATGTTGGCCATTTGTGTCCCAGAAAAACCTGCTGTTTATATCCATTTAGTCATCCCCAACACTGCTCAGTTATATCACTCAGACTAGACATTGAGTTTGAGAAACACAATGATCAATACATGATGTGTACAGAAAAGTTTGTTTTGTCAGTTTTGGTAGAAAACAGGTGCATAACATCAATAAAAACATGACACCACCTCACATTTGTTTAATCATCCTAACTCGTCTATTATAGTTGCCAAAGGCAGACATTTTGACACCATTCAGAGCTTCTGATATCTTGATAGCATGTATTGATCTTTACGGTAGGGATCTGGAAATTCACGCCAGACAGCTTAATAGGGATCATGGGATGATAACAATTTATTATCGTTTAACGTGATAATTGTATCGCATAGATTTATTTAAATGTATCGTGAAATTGTCCTCCGTCATTCAGTAGGATGAATTAGCTTTTGTTGAGCTTCAGTACCACTTAAACCCTCTATACTTGATAAAATGGACCTGCAAAGAGGGAAATTATTTTTTCCACAATAATCGTGACATCGTCCCATCCCTTTAGCTTAATAGCATTTCCTTTCCTTTCCAATGCCATCTGATGGCTGATGGCACTGACAATGGTAATCTTGGTGATCAAAGCTACAATGGTTTTGAAACTCCTTAACTGTAAAGGCCAATACATGCTCCTTCCGACGTCTAAACATTTTGAGGTAATATAACCACAAATTGACATAATTCAGAACTTCTGATGGGCGGTCCCAGAACTTTTTCTCAGAACTCGTGCACCCCTAGATGTCCTGAACTAGTTCAGAAAGCCTGACTGAAACTGAAGTTTTTTTTTTCCCGACATTGGAAGGAGCATGTATTGGCCTTACCCTTCTGCTGGAATGGAGATTGTTCAATGCTACCTACAGAATATAGGAAACCCATCACTGACTTGGCAAATGGCCAGCTTCACAAGACAAGCTATAGAGTGATTTCACCTGCAAACCTGGCAAACTAGTTGTGTGCATACAGTCAAGCTCATCTCCTTTCATTTGATTTGGGTGATACTGGTAGTATGTTTCAGCCATAGAGTTTCAGCCCAAGTATCACCCCCAGATGTCCTGACTCTCCCAACAATAGTTTGTAAAGCCTGTCCGAACCCCGTCGGGAGGAATATGTATTGCACACTCTGGTGGGCAAATTAGCAGACAGTGACACACAGTCACAGACAGAGAGACGGATCACGACTGTAGTGAATGTTGTGGATATAGGGCAGGGGTTTTATTTATTTATTATGTACTGTATCACTCTGGTGTACTCTGAACTGAAGTTACAATGAAAAGATGATTTACATAAAACAATCCACGTCAATGCCGTATCAACTTTTAAATGAGCCTATACATTTATACAGTATCTTATCTGATATGCACCACTCCATGCACCACTCCATAGGTCACTGATAAAACACATTGCATTATGTTAAAAATATGGACTCAAGGCAGACTGTTTCATTGCTACATTATAAACATAAAACATTTGAGTACATACGGATGGAGGAATGCAGGTGTATACTCAAATGGTAAATATGAATTACTATTAATTGGAGTCGAGTTAAATTAATTAGTCACAAAAACAATGAACATATAGCAGCCTTTAGAATGTAGATTGTTTGGGGGGGTCATTTCGTTTTTCTTTGAGGACTTGGCGGGCCGGATTGAGATTGTCAAAGGGCCGGGTCCGGACCCCGGGCCGTATGTTGCCCATGTGTGAATAGGGCATAGCAGTGACGGCCATTTTGTGGTGCCACAGATAGAAACCCATACATTTTTCCCATAGAGATTTCCAAAAATATTTATATAAATTATTTTAAGCCTGGAACCAAGCCATCCAGGCTCCTTGTGGATCATGACCACAAAATATTTGATGCTGTTAAAAAATATATTTGAAAACAAAAACAAAAAGGGTATTTATTCAATATAGTATAATATAATTAGATATTCAAATATTATGTTACACAGAATCACATGTTTTATGGTCATGATTAACCAGAGGGTGGCTTGGTTCCAGCCTTAAAATAAAATATTTTCGTAAATCTCTATGGGAACAATTAATGGGTTTTCTATCTGTGGCACCACAACATAGGGTACTGCTATGCCCTATTAGCCTGGGCATGAAGCCATTTAAGTCTTCATCATCATGACAATATTTCAATAATGAGAATACATTTTACGGCCCAAGTGAGTTTATTACAGTTTAGTCGTCCTGTGCTCGAACCAAAAATATTGTGTCCTGCATAGCCTACTTGTGTGCCCATAATAGGGTTATATAACTCCATTTCTCTGTAATATGTATTTTTCTATATTTTTCTTGTTTCTAGTAATGTGATTCACTGCTGGTGTATGTGATGTTCTACCTTGTCACATGACATAGCTCCACTGACTTAAAAGGAAGCTGATGACTAATTGTTACCACCTGATGATGGCCAAATGATGGCCGAAACGAACGGGTGCGTTCGAAAATACAGCACTGAGCGCACTGGCCAATACAAACTAATAGGCGAGTGTGCTCCGTGCGTAATTTCCGAACGCACCCCGTTGTGTCGTGGATCCATGTGCATGTTTTGATTAATAAATAAGTGCACTGATGGAGCAAATGGCTGTGTGCGGTCCCCCTTATTCTCTACAGTAAATTTACTTGAAACTGGCACCAGCACTGGGAAGGATGTGCGCAACACTACAGCATTTTTATATAACTCCATGACCATGGTCCATAACATATTTTGTGCCACGTCCCCATAATGATGAAGGACAGGAAAGTTAAGCAAAGCAGGCATGTCATTATGTTAACGGGACGTTATGTAGTTAGCAGCTCAATGTTCTACTGTAGGCCTATGATATGTGACGTTTTCAACCATTGGACGATACAAGCTACCTCTATGGATACAAGTTGGTGAGTCAGACATTTTTCTCCTAGTGGTCTAGTCTATGTGTTTTACATCTGCCTCCCTTTATTATTGCTTCTACTGTACTTGACAACCTCATCATGATAGTTCACTTAATTGGTTTTGGTAAGGGGGACAGGGGGGACAGGCGGTAACCTGAATAGTGAGCAGCACCTATTAAACATTGTGGGCATAAATTGCCATTTTCTTTTCAAAATGTAAAAAAATGTTATAAGAAGAATTTGGAAAATGGTCTGAAGTAATGTAAAGTGTACATGATTAGAACATGCTTGAACATTACATATTTTAGGCATAATATTTCTACAATTGCTACAAAACCTGTGGCTAGCCAATCATAATGCCTCAAATCATGAATCACGCTCTTTCCCACTAGGCCGAGGAAGAAATGGCACTTGAAATTTTTCAAATCAGCCTCATGGTGGCGCTATAACAGGCCGATTCGTGTTTTTACCTGCTAATAGGCCTACCGCACCAATCTGTGTAAAATCATACATGCGCACTCCCTAGAGGCCAAGGAAAAACCTTTGCCCTGCATTTTTCACATCTGCATTTTATAGCACCACCAGGAGGCCGACTTGTGTAAAACATTTCCTTTTATATTACTCTTTCAGATTTTATCCTAATTTCACACAAATGTGTACACATGATCTCTATAGTCATGTGATCAAGACAGATCTGTTCGTTTTTTATATCCCATCGTGATTGGCTAAGATTCACGTCTAAAGTTTGCAACATGTATTCGGTAGAATAAAAAATCTCCTTTGAAAATGTCATTCCTGAGATTAGATTCACACAAAATAATATCACTTTATTGTTCATAAATGGAACTGAAATGCAGCTCTGAATGGACCCTAAAAATGGATTGTAGCAGATTGAAAAGTGTCTCATTTGAGGAAAATAAACCTTGGAAGTATCTCGGGACTTTGTGTTCATTCTCCTCCTGCTGATGCCTGTGTGTGTGTGTGTGTGTGTGTGTGTGTGTGTGTGTGTGTGTGTGTGTGTGTGTGTGTGTGTGTGTGTGTGTGTGTGTGTGTGTGTGTGTGTGTGTGTGCGTGTGCGTGCGTTTTATGCCACAGCAAAATTATAATGAAAACGTATTTGTGGACAAAGGATAGGTGAAAATGAGATTTCTGAAGCAGAACCCACGGAACCCATCTGCCATTGATTTCCACCCACTCCCACATAAACACATCCACTCTGAAATGATTAGGCAGCTACTGTACATAACATGACAACCTAAAGGTGTTAAAGGTGCTTGTTGCTCTTTATTTGTGTTTTTGTTACTTGTTTGTCTGTTTTTAATCAGAACATTGCAGACCTCTTTGTTGTACTATTTTATTTTATTATAATTTGCTGTCTCTCCTCTGCATGAAACAAATAGAGATTTGTAAAAAAACAACAACTACAAACTAACTAACTCCTGTCACCAGCCTAATCGGGAACAATGCAAGTCGGAAATGCATGCTCCAATTATGCAATACACATTGTACCCGTTGTCAGAGTAGCCGTTGTACCCGTCTGTCAGTCTGTGTCCCTTTTATGCCGACCATATGGAGATTTCTGTATCTGTCTGTCTGTGTCCCTTTTATGCCTAAATATGGAGTTCCGTGTCAGGCATGCCCATACTGCATATGGAGTCTAGGCCAGTCTATGATGT
This sequence comes from Gymnoscopelus microlampas, assembly GCF_963454915.1. NCBI lineage: Eukaryota > Metazoa > Chordata > Actinopteri > Myctophiformes > Myctophidae > Gymnoscopelus > Gymnoscopelus microlampas. The sequence goes on from NC_139941.1 coordinate 38,896,606, forward strand.
CATATTGATGACATCAGCGTACTCCATACAGTATATGGGGATATGTGGTCTTATGTTTTGGAGATCCGCCGTTCCGACCGACTTCCCACTTGGTGCATCACACCCTCGGGTCCTCATCATAGGCATGCTGAGTTTGAAGTCGTTCGGTCCCATATATGGGCATAGCGATCAGATCGGCAGTTCTGGACAACCGGATATCCATATATGCATATATAGGGGCATATCGGTCGGATCGTCGAGTTTAAAGTCGGTGTCAGACTTCAAACAGCTCTCGAGATATGTGAACTACAGTCGGATACACAGACAGACGGACAGAGATTGCATATTTATTGTAATTATAGGCTGAACTCTTGAAGAGAACAGTTCTGATATTTTAAAATAATTTAATTAGTTAGTTCATACTGTAGGCCTATTATAGCAATGTCAAATGTCAAATTGCAGGGCAATAATTATCAGTTACACTAATTTCTTAACAACTGCAAAATGAATGAACAAATGCAATAATAATGATAAATAAATTAATTATATTTATTATTATTATTATTATTATTATTATTGTTATTATCATATATAATTATAATTATCAAAAACAATTAACTTGAAATGAAAGAACATTTACCTCTGGCTTGCAATTGCACTTTTTGTCTTTTGAGATGGAGTTGACAGCTCAGACCTCACACTCTATGGATCCTGATATAGTACACGTGCATGGCCTTGCCTCAGTCACCAGAGAATCCAAAGTCTCAGAGTTGGAATGGTAACTCAGGTAGTACTCTTGCAACTGAGAGTTAAGATCACGTTCCTTCCGGGTCTTTTTCCTCCGCTTATGGTTGACCGAGTGCTGTTGCAGCTGCCTCATGGTATTGGGGTAGCGCCTCCACGAAGCATAAATAACAAGCAGGATCAATGAAAGTGACAGAAACAGGGCTACGCTGCCTGCAATGATTTTATGGAAGGCCATGTGCTCAAAGATCTCTGGGATGAATGGCGTTGATGTTTCTAGAGGGATGGGCTCTGTAGAGATCACAACCGTGGACTCTATTGCCTTCCTGTCCGTTACACTTGGAGAGAGTGGTGGTGGAGGGGTGAATCTATGTGTTAGTGTCTCAGTAGAGCCTTGGCTTACAGTGTCTGGGGGAGGTGAGGGAGCGGTAATATTTGCCACTGGCGCCGACGTCTGCGTAGTCAGCGCAGTGGTTGCGATCCCACTGGATACTTCCACGCATGTTGAGTAGTTCCTCACCACATCCACCACCCTGTCTCCCTGAACCAACTTGGGGCTGCTACATATCATGCTGATGTCCTTGGAGTCTTTGAAGGTTTTCAGCCAGGCCATGAGTGGGCATATGCCAGGGCTGCAATCCCAGGCATTTCCTGCCAAGCTGATAGTTGTCAATGAGGTCCATGCTGCGACAGCTTCCATAGGCACATTGCTGAGCTTGTTAGATTCAAGATTGAGTATTTGCAAGCTTGGCATACACTGGAAAATGGCAGGATCCAAGATCTGGATTTCATTTCCTGAAAGATCTAATTTCTGTAGCTTCTCCCAGGTCCAAGGCAGGCCCTGGTTGATGGCTCGTATGCGGTTCCACTGCAAGTAAAGGGCCTGAAGGTTGGTAAGGCGCGGGAAAAGAAAGAAATTAATCCTGGAAAATTGATTATGCTCCAGATGCAGCTCTTTCAATTTGTACAGCCCTAAGAAGGTGGTGCGGGTGAGACTCCTCAAACGGTTATAACCCAAGTCTAAGAATTCCAGGCTGCGGCACTCCAGAAACGTACGGACAAAGATCTGCTTGAGACCATTCGAGCGAAGGTGTAGGTTTTGGAGCTTGCGTAGGCCATAGAAATGACCTGGATGCAAGACCTGTAGCTGATTATATGACAGGTCAAGATTGCGGAGGTTGGGAATGGCACTGAAAGTGTTATTGTGCAGATGTGTGATCTTGTTAGAGCTCAGGATGAGCTCCTTGAGCCTTCGCACGCCATGAAATGCTAATGCATCAATGATACTGACAGCATTGTGATCCAGGTAAAGCCAAATAAGCTGGTTGAGGTGAGCGAACTGGTACGGCAACAAGACCAGCAGGTTGTTGTAGCGCAGCGACAGACCCTGACAGCCAGTGGAGATGTTTTCCGGTACGTCTTGGAAGATGCCTGACTCGCAATAAACAATCTTTCCCTCACAACGGCAACTTGCAGGGCACATCCTCTCCCCCTTGCTAAGCAACAGCAGAGCACATGTCTGAAGGAGAAGACATGTTAACCTCCAGTCCCAGATCAGAGAACCTGTGGGGCAGAGTGAGAGAGAGGCAATGAAAAGGCAGAGCACTTAAAACAAGAAAAGAAAAGGTGTACAGTGTTTCATTAAAGTAAATTTGGTATACATTATTATAATCTTTTCAGTGCTGGGATTCTGTTGAATTTTGTGTTCAGATCCAGCTCTTAGTCCCAGTCCATGAAGAATGCATGAAGAATTGATCATGGAGAGTGAAGTTCGTGCATTTGTCCAAATCATTTGAAAGACATTCACACTTTGTGATCAATCATTTAACAGTTAGCAACCATAACTTGAAATAAGCTGTAGGTTAAATTCATAATAGTCCTCTAGACTTAAAAGTCTATGTGAACAAAGTTAATACATACATAAAATGAAATAGAATCATACAGTTAATAAGGGCATGTAACCTTGGCATAACATACATTTCTGATTCATTTATTAGATTAGAATATATTGGCTTACCCATCGTCACTGAAGGAAAAAATCAATCCACTGAAATAAATATGAAGAATATATTAAACTCCTTCCAGCAGAGCAAATTGCAGTTTAAACATCCTTTTTCCCATTACAGTAAGCATCACTATCCCTCAATTAGCAGAAAAGATAATGATTTTCAAGTTTACAAAATACAGCTTGGCGTTCATAAAGGCTCTGATCTCTAAAGCGGTGCCACGCTGCACACTTGCTTCTTACTTGGAGCCACTGATAGTTCAGCCTGCTGCATGCGCAATAATCCGTTTGAGCGCGAATAGACCGCCCCACTCTTCATGCTCTCCCTCTGTCTGTCTCTCTCTCATACTCTCTCTCTCATCCTGTCTGGCTCCCCTTCTGCCTCACTTTCTCTCTCTCTCTCCCTCTCTCTCTCCCTCTCTCTTTCACTCACTCACTCTCTTTCTCTCTCTCTCACACACACACACACACACACACACACACACACACACACACACACACACACACACACACACACACACACACACACACACACACACACACACACACACACACACACACACACACACACACACACACACACACACACTCTCTCTCTTTTTCTCTCTCTCTATCTCTCAGTTTTAGCTGATGCACAAAGTGTTGCACGTTTAACAGTCCGTAATGGATGATTATAATGTCAGTTGTTGTTAATGTGTAAACTTCAGATACTGGAGTGCACATAAAGAGTGAAAAAGACTATTATTCATAATGGGGACATACTGTACCGTTCATGCTTGATCTTCTTTGGCACTTGTCCATATTTTGGAGGGAATCCAATTTGTATAGTTGTATAGGCATGTATAGGCTATATGCTATGCATTTCTACCATTCAGAGAATTAAGCTGTGTATGGCTTTGTGGATTTCAGAAAAATTAAGCCGTTTTTTTTTGTTTCTTAAGGATACTTCAAAATGTAGTATGAATTATGTCATTGAGTGTTAGCATTTGAATAACCGATCAACTGAAATGTAGTCATGTAATGTATCATTACTTATTAAAAGTAGCCTTCATGGTATCAAAGTTTCATAGTATTTAATGTAGTGTGTATGTAGAACTAAAGGATACCAAAGATATTGTTGAGATTGAATGTAGCCTAACATGGTGAAGCACTACTGTATGTTTGCTATGTGGTAGCAGTATCATTATGTGGGCACTTTAGACCAAGAATATCAATTTGAGCTACTGACATTGATTATCTTTATTTTTGACAAATACAATAAGTTTAGAAAGGTAACATTATGGGTCACAGCCAGCATCCAATTTCAATTTCAATTTGTCATTAATATTTGTCTCTATTGCTCCTTTATCTTCAGAAGATTCTTTCCATACAGGATACAAAGCAAAATCTCTGTGTAGGAACAGACTTGAAATTGTTACCCTCTGAAACTTGAGTTAAAGTCACTAATTGTATTTGATACATTACATTTTGCTCTGTCCAAAAGTATGGTGACTTTAATTGGTCTAATTGGTCAGATTAAATTAGTTTGAGAAATTAAACGTCACATTTAAAAACGTTATGAAGCTACACAGTAGCTGTGTAGAACCGCTAATACACATCTAGTTACCAGTAAGCCTATTCATATCATATCCATCTGAACTTACTTGAAAATGTATAGTCTAACTCTTGGAGTTATCAAGTCTGCTATAATCAAATGACTGACAATGGTTGTTAAGACAACACATTGTACCTTGAATCCATGGACTATTAGTGTATTTTAAAGAAAATATTGTCAGGCGGAAATGGCATGGCCTATAGTAAGCTATATGAGTTGCGTCATGCGTCATGCGTTGTGTAAATCAAAATGTGACTGTAGGAACTATAGTTCAAGAGTTATAGGCCAAAACATGAAGCGGCCTGTTTTAGCGCCACCATGAGGCCAAGTTGACAAATGTGGGGCAGAGGTTCTTCCTTGGCCTATTAGGAGTGTGCAAGCAAAGTTTCACGCCGATCGGTCCAACGATTAGCTGTTCAGAGACACATTGACGGACACACTGACAGAGTATGTCCGTCCGCCGGACGGACATACAAAAATATAATCTCTGTCCTGGCAAAGACAATAAACCATTAAATAACCTGTGGTACAAGTTGTTGGCCTCACCCCTAAAAATTCTGTCAAATCAAGGTTTAGGCCTTCCTCCCTAGCATGTATGCTTCCTACTGCAATTATAAAGTCCAAAGATGCCATATTTAATAAAAAAGCTAAGTACCTAGGAAACTCTAATCAAAACTCTCTTATTTTGTCATTCATCCAGTCAGTCAGTCAGTCATCTGCAGATTTTGATTAATTAATAATAATTCCTAAAGCATATTTTTTTAATCAGTTCATTCGTTCAATAATTAAGTGCAAAATGTCTGATGTCACTTGTTAATTAATAGGATTCAAAGCCATGGTTTTGGCACACAACTTTATGTAAATAAACGACAAGCAGTATCTGAAGATAGTGTTGAAAGTAATAGACAGTCCACAGATGAGAGTGCAAAAAGAAAAAAAGAAAATAAAGAACATATACTCTGAGCTTGAAGCAAGGGAGATATAACTCATTTTTCACACTTCACTTACTGTGAATGGACATTTATCACATTGAACATTAATAGTCTGGAGAACGTTGAACATTAACAGTCTGGAGAACATGACTCTGACTCTGTAGTCGATTTGAAATGGCCTGTATGGTAACAGCAACCCCTTGTGTATGCAAAGAGAAATGTACTATTACTTGACAATAAGATGACATTTCAAGAACTAAGAAGCCTAGTAATCAGGGAGATTATAAATCAGCATCCAACATCTCTTTTTTCCATTTTTATTTGAAACGTACTGATGCAATTATATGAACATTTGCAGTGGATTACAGTAGTAATCTTATAGTCACGCAAGGATGCCTAAGATTGGTCATTGGCACTGCGGGAATGCTTTTTCAGGCAAACCATAGCAAGTGGGAATCTAATGGGTTTGAAAATGACTGATCGTGTGAGTGAGGCTAATACCTTACAGTGCTACATTATCATATTTTGCTCTGAAAGAGACAAATACTCTTGGAAGATTACAGTGTTTCATACCTTTCATTCCTCAGAGATAAAGAGTAATTAAAATGTGCTGAATCTTGTATGAAGACATTATGTCTAATTGATAAATAAGGCTAAAATCGTTCGTCGCAAAATACACTGTACTGTAGATATGTAGGAGGTCGTTTTAGACTGCAGATGGCAGTTGTGTATCATTTGAAACTGTGTTACAGTTCACAGGCATCATTTTATTGGGTTTTTGCACAAAAATGAAACCTACAGATCAATGATTTAGCTCACATATTTGTCAGTAATCTTATGCCAATACCAGGCAGTTATATCCGTACATTATAGAGGATGAAGTTTGTGAAGTGGGTTTATGCCCTCCCATTGTGCCATTCTATACAATAACAATGATTTACACATTCAAGCTCATCTCAAATCCTACAGCCAGTGAAAAGTGGTACAGAGCAGTAGAATTGGATAATACCTCTTACAATACCTCTTTCATGTACACACAACTTGCATCATACTCCAGAAGATGTAAGGTTGATGTAGGGGTTTGAAGATGTGAATTTCAACCGTATGCTATTGATGTAAGGCAAGCAAATGCTTACATCATGTTTGTTTCTAGTAAAAATAATACCTTCAAGCATGTTCTGTTAAGCTGTACTGTACATTCAATAACCTTGTATATTCCTGCAGTATTTATTGCTCGCTTTCTTGATAAATGTACAATGTAATTATATAGTATAATGGATTAAAACTAATTTTGCATGATTTTCATTGGCAGAGCTTTAATCAGAGATTTGACTCAGGTTTGACTCTCATGGTAACCATTTTGAACACTGATTTTCAACAGTACCAGCATCCCTCTTCAAATGTTGAATGGATTCAATCAGTTTTAATGATTAGCTGTTTACTGAGCAGAATAATTACTCAGTACTTAGAGGACCAGGCCTTATAACCCACCACAAATCAGATTTTCATTAAGTGCAGCTCAGACAGAGCTCTTGATGTGAGGAGTGATAATTACAACAGTCCTGATTATGTGAAAGCCATGTGTTTTGAGTTACGTGGGAATCAGAGAGATTTGAGAAGCCTTTTTGTTCTGTAAATGCAACCTTTTCTTGCAGCCACCAAGCTACTCAAACAGATGAGATGATTAGGATTTTACATCCAATTCATCTTCAGATGTAGTTCTCCAGAGGGAAAATAAAGATTTTTATTCTGTTTTAACAACTTTGTCACACAATGTTGCGCAGCAAAATAAATAGGCCATCTACAATCTCACAACTCTATTATTACAACTTTGTGAGGCTGTGCATCGGCTACACATTATTTGACACAAATGTTTTTTAAATAGTTTTGATCATTCTCGCCTACAATGAAATGCCCAAAGTAGGGATGCCAGGTAGGTTGAAAGTGGAAAACTTTAACAACCTTTCCGTTATAAAGGTCAAAGCAGAATCATACCCCCTAAACGTTCCCGTTCTCAAACTTTTCAGGCCGTGACCTCCCAAAAGAATCACAACCCCCCTTACAAGCACTCGGAATTGTAGTTGAGGCATTACATTTAATTTGACTCGGCTCCACAGATAAGAAATTGTGAAAATAGCCGATCTACAAGCTCAGCAAGATCACAATCTTTGCCTCTTTCCTAGGAAATACTTCCAGATTTTGACATTCAAAATTAATCAATGTGCAGATACCCTGTATACACTTATACTTTGTTGGTTTGTTTACTGTTGAGTGAGAAAACAATGTTGCACATTGAGCAAATCATCTGGGGACCCCCTAAAATCATTTGGGGACCCCCCTGAGGGTCCTGACCCCCAATTTGAGAACCACTGCCCTAACCAAGAATGTTTTGTATCCTTATATTTGTCTCTGCCAGGCTTAAGGCGTGGCCGAGACTATGTTTTGTCCCCTGTCTGTCCGTCTGTGTCTGTGTCTGTGTCTGTGTGTGTCCGTCCGTCCGTCTGTCCATCTGTGAACAGCTAACCTCCGGTTGCACCGGCATCAACGTTAAACAGTACACACACACACTCCCTGGATGCCAGAGCAGAACCTCTGCCCCACATTTTTCACAGCGGCCTGTTATAGTGCCACCAGGAGGCTGATTTTTGCAGAACTCATTTTTTAATATTACTCCTACAGATTTTGTCCAAACATCATGCAAATCGGTACACATTATCTCTATCATAGTGCACTTTGCACGCACATTCCACAAATCAACATATTTTGTCTGTGTAATAACTTCATCAACATTAATCCCTCAACTTCTACAGATTCCACTCACCTCTATGACTGAATTCCAAACATTGCTGGCTCACAATAACCTACTTGACCTGGCGGAGACCTGTGCTCCGAGGCGCCCTTTTTCTAGTTTCAGCATGTAATGCAAGAGGTCGTTCTTGCTTAAATTTTCCATAATGGCCTTTTATGGCCTAACAAAGACATAAGCTGCCATGTAATCCTTTGATTAAGGCCCTGTGGCCCATGAGATTGCAGGTGGAAAACATTAATCCCGCAAAATGTCAACAGGACTGACATTGCCTTTTTAAACATTAGACCATCTAGAGGTCAAAGGTTTACAAACTTTCTTCTAAAGAGTGTGAAATACATAGGCTATTCATTTGGTTAATGGACCACGTTGGAGATATATTGTCCTGTTTTCCGAGTTTATTTTACTAAGAATAATAATTTCTACTAGGTGAGGTACCAGAGGTACAGTATGATGAAAGCCAATGATTGGAAAAGCCATTCCCTCTTAACAATATCTACAGTAACTGAAATAAAATTGTCATGACTGGCTCTTGCCACGACAAATAATAGGGAGACCAACGAAAAGTGTAACAAAGGATGTTTATTGAATAATAAACTCTAACATAAGCAACTGAGGTATAACTGAAAGTAAAGAGACATCATAGCAGTGAGGTGTGGAGTCAGTAAACCAGCAGTGTAAGTGTGCATGAGTGGAACATGGTGTAGTGCAGGGTGTGTGGATGGAAAGAATAATCAAACAGGCGCGGGGTAGAACTTAAGAAGACAACAGTCTTCTCTCCTCTGGATCTCATCATTGACTGAGCCTGGGCTGGATTTTATAGACTCCTGGAGGCACCGGGCCCAGGTGCTCTCCAATGAGCCATTAGCAGATATGTATACTGCCCCACCCTGTTCACCTAGAAAGAACAGCATGAGCAGAGCAGACACTCCCAACACACTCCATATAAGGGAGTGGGGCATCACAAAATTGTAAACTCATTTTGAGGGTGAAGCCCTGAGACCTCTTTCTGAACCACTGGGAGTTCTTGAACTCCAATTTGCAAACCAAGAGGTAGAGATGACTACAACAAGTAAGACGCGCGAACGCTGGAAGCGAACGCAGCTCGAAAATATTGTGTATTTACGGACTCTGTGTGTGTGTGTGTGTGTTTGTGTTTTGACTGTAGCTGCACTCTGGCGCCCTCTGTCGGCCGCACCCAGGCAGTGCACTGCACACAGACACACACACACACAAGCCGAGCAGACTTTCATAGTAAGCTCCACTTGGGCGGAGGCGCGCCTCCTTCCGCGTTCGCAAAAAGTTACACGCTTGCATGTTTGCGAACGCAGCGCAAGGAGGCGCGCCGAAGGCGCGCCTCCGCGCAAGTGGAGCTTACTATGACACCGTGCTCGGCTTGTGTGTGTCTCTGTGTGCACTATTGTGTGCACTGCCTGTGTGCAGTCAAGTAAATGTCCAATATAGACGTACCATACATCAAATGAAAGGTCTTTGAAAACTGAACACACCTGTCAAGGTTGTGTTTAAGCCCGCCCCTTCCCCCGGAAGCCACGCCCCGGAGAAGGCTCCTAAAAACTCCCCATTGAAACCCCATGTTAAATGAAAAGTGCCCCTAAGTGGGGGTCTACGAACAAATACTTCGGGCTCGGATTTTGGCTCCGCCCCCCGGAAGTGGGTGAAACAGGCACCTCAAACACTTTGTTGAATTGTTCAAAAACATTCAAAGTTTTTTTTTTGTGAATTTGTATTTTTCTAAGATGCTCCTTTTAACGCGGAATTTCTTTGTATTTTTTTTATTTTTTTTATTGGTTACTTTTTTTCAAATATATTTTTTTTCATTCATTTTTTTTTTTGCGTTCGCCTCCCGCGTTTGCGCGTCTTACTTGTATATTCAGTATGTCAACAAAGGCATTGTGATATTTTGGTTAGTAGTGTGCTAGGTGTTGCCCTTTTCTAGCAGGAGTGTCCCGTTCTGCACACAATGGCACAAATCATGAACGCAGTGTCCGATTGCTGTGTAGCTTTGCACACACCTTCCCACTTCACCCAGGAAGAAGTGCCACCCTACATTTTTCACATTCGGCTTTATGGTGGTGCTATAACAGGCTGCTTCACGTTTTGGCCTATAACTGTAGGTCACGGGTGGTGCAGTCGGTACCGCTGTCGCCTCACAGCTAGAAGGTCCTGGGTTCGATTCCCGCCAGGGACGCTGTGGGTGCTGGGGGCGTGTCTTCTCCTCCGCGTCATCAACGCCCATACCCTAGGTGGGGTTGGCGAAAGGGCCCACTCTGTGTGGAGTTTGCATGTTCTCCCCGTGTCTACCAGGGTAGTTAATACCCTCACAAAAACATGTAGAAATCCTGGTCACTATATCGCCTCCCCATGACAGCTGGGGCGCCTGATGGAGGGGAAGGGAACTGGTTGGAATAACGTGTTCCTTCCACGTGCTACGTCCTACCGGGGAAACTCCCCCCTGTCAGGTGACAAGAAGGTCAGTTGGCTCTCATGCATTGAAGGAAGCATGAGCTCGGCCCTGGCCTCCCTAGGCTGTGGGGGACTGGTGTAGCTCTGGTGTAGGGCTGGTGTAGTGCCCAGGATCACTTAGGAAATTGGCACCGGGTGAAAAAAAATGGGTTACAAAAATCGCGGGATAAAAATTTAGAATAAAAAAATAACTGTAGGTCGTAAAAAACAAAAATCGCTTTTCCTTGCGTGATGTATCATGCAACTACTTACTGTATGTCCATTTCTGCCTGACAATAGTTTTTTGGGAAAAAAACACTTTTTGAGACTACTCCTATAGATTTTGTCCACAACTCACTCAAATTGGTACACCTTATCGCTGTAGATCAAAAATATATGTGTCAGAATTTGCTGATTCCATTCCAATTGGCTACGATTGGCTTCCTAAGTTGCCTGTTTTGCATCAAAATGCCATAAATCTTGAACACTCACTCAAAACTTTGCACGCAAATACTAGGCCGAGGTAGAACTGCCACCCTGACTGTTTCAAATCAGCCTTATGGTGGTGCTATAACAGGGTACAATACAGCCCTGGGTAGGCAAGTATTTTATTGTTGCGTTATCATAGTCTCTGGGAAACATGGCCCACCAACATTGTGTGTACCTGTCTGTATGAGTGACAAATAAATCCCTCTTGATTCTATCGTAAGCACATGTACAGTATTATTGAGTGTAATTCTTTGTGTAATTAAATTAACACATTTGTAAATTGGAGTCAGCCATGCTGTCAAGTAAACAGTACTGTACCTGCTTCAACATGTAGGCATTTTTGTTGTTGCCCTAATTATTTTACAATTCCAGTTACAGTGGGATGCATCACAAAGAAAAAGGTCTTTCTCCTGCTCTGTAATTCAGGCGCTCAGTTAGTCACAGACAGTCATTAAAGTTTCATGGGACACAATTTGGTGTCTTGAGTAGTTGTTATGTGATGTGTATAGAAAGTCAGCATATCTTTTAATGTTGTTTAAGCCAGAGGAGACGTTCAGGCTGTATCTAGCAGGCAATACTTACCAGTCAGTCACATTCATTTGTAGTGATCCGGAGGGGATATTACTTCTCTACACTGACCCCCATCAGTACTAATAAATAATACATAAATAAGGCATAAAGTAGGGTAAAAAAAAACTGTGTTTGCTACTAGGCCTCCTAGCCTGGTAAACCCTCCCTCCAGAAATCTCATTTTCATTAAATCAAATGAAAATGAGATTTCTGGAGGGAGGGTTTACCAGGCTATAGGCTTTCAGCTCTAGACTGACAAAACTGCTGGACACAGCTGCTGTTAATACAGAATGCTTCTAATCAATGGCTGTTCTATTCATCGTCTCATGAACTTAATTATCTGCAAACTCACAAGTCTGTACCAAATAATAGCAATACAAATACTCAAATTACTCAAATACTTAAATACAGATTTATTTTAAAGCTCAGGGTGGGACTATCAGGTCTCTGCTCTACATGTAAAGTGTCTTTAGACAACTTGTTGTGATTTGACACTTTAATAAAATACAATTGAATTGAAAATATGGCTCTTACAATGTACATCAGAATCCACACAAAAGCCACAGGGAATTACACAAAACTTAGTGTAACAGTTTATCTTCGTTGTGTTGTGGATTAATGAAGTTCCAGACCCCTCTCTTTGTTGACAGTTTATTCTGGTAAGAATAGACACAAGTCTCTGGTCAGACACTTCTTTTGGTGTAACACACCCGAGCCTCAGCACGTCTTGGGCAAATCTAATTTAGACTGGCCTATTCTAATAATCAATAAACATACAATATAACACAATACAATACAATGAAATAAAACAAAACAATACCTGGTAAGAATAGACACAAGTCTCTGGTCAGACACCTCTTCAATTCAAGCCTCAGCTTGAATTGGAAGCAGTTTGTTGTAAACAATATATTGTTTGGTATGTCAAAATGACTAACTGAAAACATGTACAAAGCATCACTACTTCATGTAGGTACATTTAGCATGTTTAGAATGACCAGTCCTCATCACAGTATCACAGTAAACTCTTATTGAAAATATAGTGTGCTGAGGAACACATCTTACCTTGGGCAAATCTAATTTAGACTGGCATCACTCCAACATGGACACCTCTGTTACTCAATGAGGTGCCGCCCACTAACCAATAAGAAATGCCCTTACTTAAGGAGCAAGTGGAACCCACTAATCTCTGTTACACTAGCATGGTATGATAACATAACAGAGGCTTTGTGTAATGTTTTAAGATTAAGATTACAGTACGATTTATCAGATTTCCCTCCATGAGACTCCCTGGCAAATCGTTGCCATAGATTATAAATAGATTTACAGATCAAATCCGCCATTGCTCTGACTGGTTGATGTGAAATGAGAAAATGTGTCAGAGAAGAGCAAGCTGAACTGATGTTCAGTCATGTCATTTCTAAGGAACAATATTGTTCTCCTGAAGTCAAAGTCGGGTTTAGAAGATTGAAGTATCATGAACGGTATAGCCTTAGGAAACTATCCCTCATATATTATATAACGTATATACTGTAGGGTACTGTATCATGTGGTGACCACAAGGGATGGGGGTGTTGCCTCCCTCCAATTCCCTGATTGATTCTCCCAGTGACATTTAAAGGATACCATTAGTGTTTTTTCCACATTTGCTTCCACCAATGTAATTAACGCTTCTTGTAAGTTCTTGACCAATGTAATTAATGCTTTTGACCAGTGTAATTAATCATCAGCACAGTGTGGTTACTTAAAAACAATACAAACTGTCCAAAAAGAAAAATATTGCACTGCATCAAAGTAGACACACTTCTGCATGTTGTCATACAATATCACTGCCTATTTACTATTTTGAAACTTGCCATAGCAAATAAGCAGAGACATACAGTCTGGTAACATGGGAGTTGGTCAAAGTCATTTTTTAGTAAAGTTGGATCAATGTTGGCCTCTGGTTGGTACAGGGGTAAAGGCCCTGCCCCTCATGGAGACTGGGGTTCGATTTCTCCATGGTGCCTCCGGCTTGGCGGGGTGGTCCAACAAACACAATTGGCCTATTCACGGGTAGGAAGCCGGAAGGGGAGAGCGCTCTCTGTCACTAGTGACTCAGCAGGGCACCTGTTCAGCAGGGAGTGGAAGGAGTTATAGCGTATTCCTCTGTACGCGTTACATCCTCCCAGTCAAACTCCTTACTGTTAGGTTAAAAGAAGCGGCTGGTGACTCCATGTGTATCAGAGGACACCAGTGGTTGTCCAATGTCTACACGTTCCCTCAGACCAACAGTAACGGTTTTGCAGTGACAATATTCATGGGGGAAATTGGGAAGAAAATGACATGTCATGTCATGTCATAGTCTTGTACCACCATGACATGTCACTCTGTGAAAAGTGAAAAAGTTAAAATCATGATTTCCAGTCCATAGCCAGGGATGCGTGCGCCCCAACTCAAAAAGAAGACTTTACTTGTCACTTACTTATACAGATACAAGTAGCGAAATGTTGGACATGCAGACTTGGGACCGTGACTGCTTCTACCGATCCCATATAGTAGCCCACTGTAAAAATGCCAATACACAGCTTAAACTTGTGCACATGCCAATGGGCAATGTCCATGTGCAATTTTAGATCAATTGGTCAAACCACTGAAGAAAAAGATGAGTAGAATAATTGACAGAGCCCAGACAGACGGACAGACAGACAGACAGACAGGGAGTATGTGTTGAGTCAGACTGTCAGACTGAGCGAGTTGAATTAAGTCTACCTACCTATTGTGCCGAGAGCAGTATGGGTTAGCGCCCCCAGGCTGTGTCTTCCGTGAGGAAGAAGCCCAACAAACCCGCGGTGAGGCCTTTAGGAGGGCCATTCCAGCGAACCGCAAGAGGAGCTAATACCATTAAACGGCCCAATCTAGTGGTATCGGCCCAAGGAACCATCACGCCAGAAGGAAATGTTTGGATCGGGGCGGTGCACCTGATCTGGCGCAGCGCTCAGGTCCTGGACCTGGTGAGACGAAGGAGGAGCCCGGCCAGGAGACAACCCACAGAGCCTAGTCCCTCCACGTGCCAGAGCCTCCCCGAGTCCCGGCAGAGTACTTCCGGAGAAGCGGACTGCCCTGTCTTGCCCTATAGGACTGACCGTGGGTGCTACTGGGACGTAAGTCGGGGCTTGATCAACCCTGGCTGGGTCACCTGGGCGAGGGTGTATGTTGTATGTTGCGAGACCCGAAACACCCTATGACCCCAGGCTACAACACTGATGATACGTCCCAGTTGCATCCATGTGATGTTTTTCTTTATTACCAATGAAACTATGACCTATACATCAGGTA